>NW_027361946.1:1675000-1680000 GCF_039654945.1 Dendrobates tinctorius
GTGGAGGGTCCCTGGTGTGGAGGGTCCCGGGGTCTCTGCTCCTCTCCCTTCATTTCTGGACATTCTGTGAGGTGTATATGGCTCCGGTCAGAGATGCAGCATCGCCCGCACTTACACTACTATTATTATTATTATTATTATATTGCATTTTATAAAAATTGTGTTTTAATGAAAAGACACTCTGACTGTAAAACTCTTTTTCTGGGTGTTATATATATATGTGTGTATACTGTGTGTGTGTGTGTGTATATATATAGTGCGCATATTGCTGGGAGTATATAGTGGCCATGCTGGGTATATCCCGGGTGTATATATTATATATAGTGGCCATGCTGGGTATATCCCGGGTGTATATATTATATATAGTGGCCATGCTGGGTATATACTGGGTGTATATATTATATATAGTGGCCATGCTGGGTATATCCCGGGTGTATATATTATATATAGTGGCCATGCTGGGTATATCCCGGGTGTATATATTATATATAGTGGCCATGCTGGGTATATCCCGGGTGTATATATTATATATAGTGGCCATGCTGGGTATATCCCGGGTGTATATATTATATATAGTGGCCATGCTGGGTATATCCCGGGTGTATATATTATATATAGTGGCCATGCTGGGTATATCCCGGGTGTATATATTATATATAGTGGCCATGCTGGGTATATCCCGGGAGTATATATTATATATAGTGGCCATGCTGGGTATATACTGGGTGTATATATTATATATAGTGGCCATGCTGGGTATATCCCGGGTGTATATATTATATATAGTGGCCATGCTGGGTATATCCCGGGTGTATATATTATATATAGTGGCCATGCTGGGTATATCCCGGGTGTATATATTATATATAGTGGCCATGCTGGGTATATACTGGGTGTATATATTATATATAGTGGCCATGCTGGGTATATCCCGGGTGTATATATTATATATAGTGGCCATGCTGGGTATATCCCGGGTGTATATATTATATATAGTGGCCATGCTGGGTATATCCCGGGTGTATATATTATATATAGTGGCCATGCTGGGTATATCCCGGGTGTATATATTATATATAGTGGCCATGCTGGGTATATCCCGGGTGTATATATTATATATAGTGGCCATGCTGGGTATATCCCGGGTGTATATATTATATATAGTGGCCATGCTGGGTATATCCCGGGAGTATATATTATATATAGTGGCCATGCTGGGTATATCCCGGGTGTATATATTATATATAGTGGCCATGCTGGGTATATCCCGGGTGTATATATTATATATAGTGGCCATGCTGGGTATATCCCGGGTGTATATATTATATATAGTGGCTATGCTGGGTATATCCCGGGTGTATATATTATATATAGTGGCCATGCTGGGTATATACTGGGTGTATATATTATATATAGTGGCCATGCTGGGTATATCCCGGGTGTATATATTATATATAGTGGCCATGCTGGGTATATCCCGGGTGTATATATTATATATAGTGGCCATGCTGGGTATATCCCGGGTGTATATATTATATATAGTGGCCATGCTGGGTATATACTGGGTGTATATATTATATATAGTGGCCATGCTGGGTATATCCCGGGTGTGTATATATATATATATATATATATATATATATATATATATATATATATATATAGTGGCCATCCTGGGTATATCCCGGGTGTATATATTATGAATAGTGGCCATGCTGGGTATATCCCGAGTGTATATATTATATATAGTGGCTATGCTGGGTATATCCCGGGTGTATATATTATATATAGTGGCCATGCTGGGTATATACCGGGTGTATATATTATATATAGTGGCTATGCTGGGTATATCCCGAGTGTATATATTATATATAGTGGCTATGCTGGGTATATCCCGGGTGTATATATTATATATAGTGGCCATGCTGGGTATATCCCGGGTGTATATATTATATATAGTGGCCATGCTGGGTATATACTGGGTGTATATATATATATATAGTGGCCATGCTGGGTATATCCCGGGTGTATATATTATATATATTGGCCATGCTGGGTATATCCCGGGTGTATATATTATATATAGTGGCCATGCTGGGTATATACTGGGTGTATATATTATATATAGTGGCCATGCTGGGTATATCCCGGGTGTATATATTATATATAGTGGCCATGCTGGGTATATCCCGGGTGTATATATTATATATAGTGGCCATGCTGGGTATATACTGGGTGTATATATATATATATAGTGGCCATGCTGGGTATATCCCGGGTGTATATATTATATATATTGGCCATGCTGGGTATATCCCGGGTGTATATATTATATATAGTGGCCATGCTGGGTATATACTGGGTGTATATATTATATATAGTGGCCATGCTGGGTATATACTGGGTGTATATATTATATATAGTGGCCATGCTGGGTATATCCCGGGTGTATATATTATATATAGTGGCCATGCTGGGTATATACTGGGTGTATATATTATATATAGTGGCCATGCTGGGTATATACTGGGTGTATATATTATATATAGTGGCCATGCTGGGTATATCCCGGGTGTATATATTATATATAGTGGCCATGCTGGGTATATACTGGGTGTATATATTATATATAGTGGCCATGCTGGGTATATCCCGGGTGTATATATTATATACACAGTGCACGTGTTGCCGCTTGGCCGCGGCTTCTCTCCGCTCGTCTCCCGGTATCGCGCTGCTCCGGCCGCTGTGTATCTTACACCCGGGGGTTTAGTCGCGATTCTCCGCACAGTATTCATCGCCGGGTGCATATTGTATCCTCACATCTTCTAAGGAGAGAATGCTGCGGCTGTTATCACCGATCTGCCTGTAATAACTACAGCCTGCGACATTATAAACAGTGAGTGTGTTATATACAGGGAATGTATTATATACAGCGAGTGTATTATATGCAGGGAGTGCATTATATACAGTGAGTATATTATATACAGGGAGTGAATTATATACAGGGAGTGAATTATATACAGTGAGTATATTATATACAGCGAGTGTATTATATGCAGGGAGTGCATTATATACAGTGAGTATATTATATACAGCGAGTGTATTATATACAGGGAGTGAATTATATACAGTGAGTATATTATATACAGGGAATGTATTATATACAGCGAGTGTATTATATACAGGGAGTGCATTATATACAGTGAGTATATTATATACAGGGAGTGAATTATATACAGTGAGTATATTATATACAGGGAATGTATTATATACAGCGAGTGTATTATATACAGGGAGTGCATTATATACAGTGAGTATATTATATACATGGAATGTATTATATACAGCGAGTGTATTATATACAGGGAGTGCATTATATACAGCGAGTGTATTATATACTGAACATGCATTATATACTGAGCATTTACATACAGTGAGTATATTATATACAGGGAGTGCATTATATACAGTGAGTATATTATATACAGGGAATGTATTATATACAGCGAGTGTATTATATACAGGGAGTGCATTATATACAGTGAGTATATTATATACAGGGAATGTATTATATACAGCGAGTGTATTATATACAGGGAGTGCATTATATACAGTGAGTATATTATATACAGGGAGTGAATTATATACAGTGAGTATATTATATACAGGGAATGTATTATATACAGCGAGTGTATTATATACAGGGAGTGCATTATATACAGTGAGTATATTATATACAGGGAGTGAATTATATACAGTGAGTATATTATATACAGGGAATGTATTATATACAGCGAGTGTATTATATACAGGGAGTGCATTATATACAGTGAGTATATTACATACAGGGAATGTATTATATACAGCGAGTGTATTATATACAGGGAGTGCATTATATACAGCGAGTGTATTTTATACTGAACATGCATTATATACTGAGCATTTACATACAGTGAGTATATTATATACAGGGAATGTATTATATACAGCGAGTGTATTATATACAGGGAGTGCATTATATACAGTGAGTATATTATATACAGGGAATGTATTATATACAGCAAGTGTATTATATGCAGGGAGTGCATTATATACAGTGAGTATATTATATACAGGGAGTGAATTATATACAGTGAGTATATTATATACAGGGAATGTATTATATACAGCGAGTGTATTATATACAGGGAGTGCATTATATACAGTGAGTATATTATATACAGGGAATGTATTATATACAGCAAGTGTATTATATACAGGGAGTGCATTATATACAGCGAGTGTATTATATACTGAACATGCATTATATACTGAGCATTTACATACAGTGAGTATATTATATACAGGGAATGTATTATATACAGCGAGTGTATTATATACAGCGAGTTTATTATATACAGTGAGTGTATTATATACAGCAAGTGTATTATATACTGAGCATTTATATACAGTGAGTGTATTATATACTGAGCATTTATATACAAGGAGTATATTATATACAGGGAGTGTGTTATATACAGCGAGTGTGTTATATACAGCGAGTGTATTATATACAGGGAGTGTATTATATACAGCAAGTGTATTATATACTGAGCATTTATATACAGCGAGTGTGTTATATACAGCAAGTGTATTATATACTGAGCATTGATATACAGTGAGTGTATTATATACAGTGAGTGTATTATATACAGTGAGTGTGTTATATACTGAACATTTATATACAGTGAGTGTATTATATACAGGGAGTGTATTATATACTGAGCATTTATATACAGTGAGTGTATTATATACAGGGAGTGTATTATATACTGAGCATTTATATACAGTGAGTGTATTATATACAGTGAGTGTGTTATATACAGGGAGTGTATTATATACTGAGCATTTATATAAAGAGAGTGTATTATATACAGTGAGTGTGTTATATACTGAGCATTTATATACAGTGAGTGTATTATAAACGGAGCTTTTATATACAGTGAGTGTATTATCCAGTA